>NW_018744829.1:0-32841 GCF_001683475.1 Chenopodium quinoa
GTACGAGCTGCTTGCACAAATTAAAGGGCAGTACCGTGAATGTTCTAAAGAGAGCGACATAGTCCGCGACTCAGTCTAATTCCCGGTAACTTTTTCTGTTTTTATTGTTTACAGCAGTTCGGTTTGTAACAATTTTAGAACAATTTTTTCTGCCTTTATAATCATCATGTCTACCGAGGAAATAACTATGTCCAATGACCTTAACAAGCCCTTCCGTTTTGAAGGCGCTCATTTTAAAAGGTGGAAACAGAAAATGCAGTTTTTCTTAATTGTTAAAAAAGTGCATTCTGTATTGACTGTCCTAGGCCTGTTATTCCTGATAATGCTGAACAAGATGATCTAGTGTATTGGAATTCTGAAATTGAAACTTGGAATGAAACCGATTTCATGTGCAAAAACTATATTCTTAATGGTCTGTCTGGTAACCTGTATGACTATTATAATCTGGAAAACACCGCTAAGGATTTGTGGGATGCCCTGCAAAAGAAATATGACACCGAAGAAGCCGGTGCCAAAAAGTATGCTGTTAGCAGGTACCTGAAATTCCAGATGACTGATGATAAGTCCGTGGAAGTGCAGTCCCACGAACTTCAGAAAATTGCCCATGAGATAATTTCCGAAGGTATGGCTCTTGATGAACAATTTCAGATTGCTGTTATAATTGACAAGTTGCCTCCTTCTTGGAAAGATTTCAAAAACAGTCTCAGGCACAAGACTAAGGAATTTTCCTTAGAGAGTTTGATTACTCGGCTCCGTATAGAGGAAGAATCCAGAAAAGGACCAGAAAGAAGAAGTCTTACAGCTCTCTGCAAACAATGCTCCTAAGCGTTCTGCTGCAGTTCTCAAGCCCGCTGGTAAGAACTTCAAGCCTCAGAACCGGAAGAATAACTTCAACAAAAATAAACAGAATGTTCAAAAGAACGATGGAAAGCAACAAATTCAACCCCCTAAGAATGGTACTGGTCAATTCCTATGTTATAGGTGTGGAAAACCAGGCCATATGGCACGAAAGTGCAGGAACATGCCTAACCCTGTACCACAGGCTAGCATGATAGAAGAGCCACTTGTGGCTATGATTACTGAGATCAACCTTATTGGTGGATCAGAAGGGTGGTGGGTAGACACTGGCGCTACACGCCATGTCTGCTATGATCGTCGGATGTTTAAACTTATTCTGAAAACACCGATGATAAGAAAGTGCTGTTGGGTGATTCCCATTCCACTAATGTTGCTGGTATTGGTAATGTTGAGTTGAAGTTTACTTCTGGCAGGACTCTCATTCTGAAGGATGTACTGCACACTCCGGAAATGAGAAAGAACTTAGTTTCTGGTTTTCTTCTTAATAAGGCTGGTTTTACACAAACCATAGGTTCCGATTTATTTACTTTAACTAAGAATGGAATGTTTGTAGGGAAAGGTTATGCTACTGATGGCATGTTTAAACTGAATGTTGAGATTAATAAAATTTCTGATTCTGCTTATATGTTGTCTTCTTCTGTTAATATTTGGCATGCTAGACTCTGTCATGTGAACAAAAGACTCATAAAAAAATATGAGCAATTTAGGCCTTATCCCTAATGTTTCCCTCAATGACTTTGATAAATGTGATTTTAGTAGTCAGGCTAAGATTACAAAAACACCTCATAAGTCTGTTGTTAGAAAACTCAGAACCGTTAGATTTAATTCATTCTGATATTTGTGAATATAATGGAACGTTGACCAGAAATGGAACAACGATATTTCATCACCTTTATTGATGATTGTTCTGATTATACTCGTGTTTATTTGATGAAAAATAAGAGTGATGCTTTTGATATGTTTAAGTTGTTTGTGACAGAGTTTGAGAATCAGTTCAACAAGCAAATAAAAAGGTTGCGTAGTGATCGTGGAACTGAGTATGATACTGATGCTTTTGTAGAGTTTTATAACTCACATGGTATCATACATGAAAGATCAGCTCCTTATTCTCCAGAAATGAATGGTAAGGCTGAAAGGAAAAATAGAACCTTTACTGAGTTAGTAGTTGCTATTTCCTTAAATTCTGGTGCTGCTGATCATTGGTGGGGAGAAATTCTTCTCACTGTTTGTTATGTCTTGAACCGTATTCCAAAGACTAAGAGTAAGATTTCTCCTTATGAATTACTTCGTAACAAACAAACCTAACATTTCTTATTTCAGAACTTGGGGTTGTCTGGCATATGTTAGGATTCCTGATCCTAAAAGAGTTAAGTTAGCTAGTAGAGCTTATGAATGTGTATTCATTGGCTATGCTGTTAATAGTAAAGCATATAGATTCTTTGATTTAAGTGCACGAGTAATTATTGAATCTAATGATGTTGATTTTTATGAGGACAGGTTTCCTTTTAAATCTAGAAATAGTGGGGGTTCGTCCTCCTCTTTTATTCCTGCAGTCAGGTCTAACTCACAGGATTTAGATGCTGAAACCCGAATTAAGAAGGAGCAAGCGGGCTAGAGTGGCAAAAGACTTTGGCCCGGACTTTGAAGTTCTCAATGTAGAGGAGGATCCTTCTACCCTCCAAGAAGCCTTAGCCTCAGTTGATTCAGATTTATGGCAAGAAGCCGTGAATGATGAAATGGACTCACTTGAGTCTAATCGAACTTGGCATCTGACTGAGTTGCCACCAGGATGCAGAAACAATTGGCTGCAAATGGGTCCTAAAAAGAAAGCTAAAAGTTGATGGGACCGTTGATAAGTATAAAGCTCGTTTGGTAGCTAAAGGCTACAGACAAAGGGAGAATGTTGATTTCTTTGATACTTATTCACCTGTTACTAGAATAACTTCTATTAGAGTGCTAATGTCTCTTGCTTCTGTTTTTAATCTTGTAGTACATCAGATGGATGTAAAGACAGCATTCTTGAATGGTGAATTGGAAGAAGAAATCTACATGGATCAACCAGAGGGCTTTGTCATCCCAGGAAAAGAAACATCTGGTATGTAAATTAGATAAGTCTCTTTATGGTCTTCAAACAAGCACCTAAACAATGGCATGAAAATTTGATAACTTAGTCATTTCACATGGTTTTAAGATAAATGGTAGTGACAAGTGCATATATGTAAAATTTGAGAATGACATTTTGCACTATAATTTGTCTGTGTGTGGATGACTTGTTAATTTTTGGCTCGAATATTCACGCTGTGAATAATGTGAAGCTATTGTTAAATGCTGAGTTTGATATGAAAGATCTAGGAGAGGTGAATGTAATCCTTGGTATTAAGATTACTAGGACAGTAAATGGAGTTTCTTTGGATCAGTCTCATTAAATTGAAGAAAATCCTAAAGAAATATGGTTACTTTGACTGTAAACCTGTTAGTACACCTTATGATCCCAGTGTAAAGTTATTTAAGAACACTGGTGAAGCCGTAAGGCAATCTGATTATGCGAGCGTCATTGGCAGCCTTCGGTATGCCACTGATTGCACTAGACCCGACATTGCCTATGTCGTGGGATTATTAGGCAGGTTTACTAGTTGTCCTGGTAATGAGCATTGACATGCTATTGAAAGGGTCATGAGATACCTTAAGAGGACCATGAACCTAGGATTACATTATGAGAGGTTTCCAGCTGTACTAGAAGGCTATAGTGATGCCGACTGGAACACCTTATCAGACGACTCTAAGGCTACTAGTGGATATATTTTCTCTATAGCCGGTGGAGCTGTATCTTGGAAGTCTAAGAAACAGACTATTTTAGCTCAGTCCACCATGGAGTCAGAGATGATAGCACTAGCTTCAGCTAGTGAAGAAGCAGGTTGTTAAGAGACCTGCTAGGTGAGATTCCCTTGTGGGAAAAACCATTACCTGCTGTCTTGATCCATTGTGATAGTACCGCGGCTATTGCAAAAGTTCAGAACCGTTACTACAACGGTAAGAGACGACAAATACGTCGTAAGCACAGCATTGTAAGAGAATATCTTTCTATTGGAGCTGTGAGAGTGGATCATGTACGCACGGAGAATAATTTGGCTGATCCTTTGACGAAAGGATTAGCTAGAGAGAAAGTCCATAATTCGTCTAAGAAAATGGGACTATTGCCGTTGAAATGAGTTACACATAATGGTAACCCAACCTATAGACTGGAGATCCCAAGAAATAGGTTCAATGGGTAATAACAAGTTATGGAGTGATATGAGTTGATTATGTTTAAATAAACATAAAATTCCTGAAGCGATCAAGGATGAGTTAATAGGAACTCTTAATGAAATCTATACTCCATTTAGAGTGGAGTACCTAGCTACAGGAGTACTCTTGATAGATTCACCTATGTGAATGTGGAAGTGAGGCCGCTTCCTATGAAAATGTGTGGCAGCATTTCTAGAGCATTCACTATACTGGGATAGACGTGCAATGGCCGTAATAGCACGGGTCTTTAACAACACCAAGAATAGGTCGTGTGAGGTACGTTGTCAGAGATAGGGTTCAAAACTTCGAGTTACCCTTGTTAAATCTGAATCGTATTGACTATGCAGAAGTTCAAGTTGAAAAACACTTCTGTGTATGCACAATCTATATGTGTAAGGATTCTGCTCGAAAATGTTTTCAAAAATTCAAGTGGGGGATTGTTGGAACAAGTGTGTTTTGGTGTAAATTTTGTGGAAAACAAAAAGTCCCACATTGGTGGGAAATAGAAGTTTGTCCTCCCTTATATTGGAGAATGTGGAGTATTTGGGTGTGGCCCTTGGGCTACCCACATTTTGTGGAGAGGGAGGACTTACCTACCAAGCCCACTTATCACACACGCGCGCCGAACCGAACCGAGCCGAGCCGGGCTGGGCTGGGTTGGGTCGAGTCGGGTTTATTAATTAAACTTAATTTTTGCTCAGTTTTTGAACAAGGCTTAATTACGTAATTAGTGCCTTGATTTTTGCTAAACGGTTTTGACTGGTTATCTCTCTAACGTTTATTTCCAGATTAATTAAACTTTGGCCGTTTTACTAGCTGTTTTGACTGGGTAAATTAACGTTTTAATTGACCGTTTTTGGCGTTAATCACGCTGGTGTTGGAACGGTTTTTTGCTACCGTTATACCATTGTTTTGCCTATAAAACATCATGTTATGTTCACTGTTTTTAAATAACAAAAATCACAAAATTTTTCTAATCCCTTTTTTCTCTTACAAAATATTCGAGCAGTGTTCTTTATATTTTTTGGTGGTTAGTTGTCCACTGGTTCTGTGCAAATCCACTGGTATTTTCCTTGCTTAGACAGACTGTTTTATCCTGGGGAACATCCGGTTGTTGTACGAGCTGCTTGCACAAATTAAAGGGCAGTACCGTGAATCTTCTAAAGAGAGCGACATAGTCCGCGACTCAGTCTAATTCCCGGTAACTTTGTTCTGTTTTTATTGTTTACAGCAGTTCGGTTTGTAACAATTTTAGAACAATTTTTTCTGCCTTTATAATCATCATGTCTACCGAGGAAATAACTATGTCCAATGACCTTAACAAGCCCTTCCGTTTTGAAGGCGCTCATTTTAAAAGGTGGAAACAGAAAATGCAGTTTTTTCTTAATTGTTAAAAAAGTGCATTCTGTATTGACTCTCCCTAGGCCTGTTATTCCTGATAATGCTGAACAAGATGATCTAGTGTATTGGAATTCTGAAATTGAAACTTGGAATGAAACCGATTTCATGTGCAAAAACTATATTCTTAATGGTCTGTCTGGTAACCTGTATGACTATTATAATCTGGAAAACACCGCTAAGGATTTGTGGGATGCCCTGCAAAAGAAATATGACACCGAAGAAGCCGGTGCCAAAAAGTATGCTGTTAGCAGGTACCTGAAATTCCAGATGACTGATGATAAGTCCGTGGAAGTGCAGTCCCACGAACTTCAGAAAATTGCCCATGAGATAATTTCCGAAGGTATGGCTCTTGATGAACAATTTCAGATTGCTGTTATAATTGACAAGTTGCCTCCTTCTTGGAAAGATTTCAAAAACAGTCTCAGGCACAAGACTAAGGAATTTTCCTTAGAGAGTTTGATTACTCGGCTCCGTATAGAGGAAGAATCCAGAAAACAGGACCAGAAAGAAGAAGTCTTACAGCTCTCTGCAAACAATGCTCCTAAGCGTTCTGCTGCAGTTCTCAAGCCCGCTGGTAAGAACTTCAAGCCTCAGAACCGGAAGAATAACTTCAACAAAAATAAACAGAATGTTCAAAAGAACGATGGAAAGCAACAAATTCAACCCCCTAAGAATGGTACTGGTCAATTCCTATGTTATAGGTGTGGAAAACCAGGCCATATGGCACGAAAGTGCAGGAACATGCCTAACCCTATACCACAGGCTAGCATGATAGAAGAGCCACTTGTGGCTATGATTACTGAGATCAACCTTATTGGTGGATCAGAAGGGTGGTGGGTAGACACTGGCGCTACTCGCCATGTCTGCTATGATCGTCGGATGTTTATAACTTATTCTGAAAACACCGATGATAAGAAAGTGCTGTTGGGTGATTCCCATTCCACTAATGTTGCTGGTATTGGTAATGTTGAGTTGAAGTTTACTTCTGGCAGGACTCTCATTCTGAAGGATGTACTGCACACTCCGGAAATGAGAAAGAACTTAGTTTCTGGTTTTCTTCTTAATAAGGCTGGTTTTACACAAACCATAGGTTCCGATTTATTTACTTTAACTAAGAATGGAATGTTTGTAGGGAAAGGTTATGCTACTGATGGCATGTTTAAACTGAATGTTGAGATTAATAAAATTTCTGATTCTGCTTATATGTTGTCTTCTTCTGTTAATATTTGGCATGCTAGACTCTGTCATGTGAACAAAAGACTCATAAAAAAATATGAGCAATTTAGGCCTTATCCCTAATGTTTCCCTCAATGACTTTGATAAATGTGATTTTAGTAGTCAGGCTAAGATTACAAAAACACCTCATAAGTCTGTTGTTAGAAACTCAGAACCGTTAGATTTAATTCATTCTGATATTTGTGAATATAATGGAACGTTGACCAGAAATGGACAACGATATTTCATCACCTTTATTGATGATTGTTCTGATTATACTCGTGTTTATTTGATGAAAAATAAGAGTGATGCTTTTGATATGTTTAAGTTGTTTGTGACAGAGTTTGAGAATCAGTTCAACAAGCAAATAAAAAGGTTGCGTAGTGATCGTGGAACTGAGTATGATACTGATGCTTTTGTAGAGTTTTATAACTCACATGGTATCATACATGAAAGATCAGCTCCTTATTCTCCAGAAATGAATGGTAAGGCTGAAAGGAAAAATAGAACCTTTACTGAGTTAGTAGTTGCTATTTCCTTAAATTCTGGTGCTGCTGATCATTGGTGGGGAGAAATTCTTCTCACTGTTTGTTATGTCTTGAACCGTATTCCAAAGACTAAGAGTAAGATTTCTCCTTATGAATTACTTCGTAACAAACAACCTAACATTTCTTATTTCAGAACTTGGGGTTGTCTGGCATATGTTAGGATTCCTGATCCTAAAAGAGTTAAGTTAGCTAGTAGAGCTTATGAATGTGTATTCATTGGCTATGCTGTTAATAGTAAAGCATATAGATTCTTTGATTTAAGTGCACGAGTAATTATTGAATCTAATGATGTTGATTTTTATGAGGACAGGTTTCCTTTTAAATCTAGAAATAGTGGGGGTTCGTCCTCCTCTTTTATTCCTGCAGTCAGGTCTAACTCACAGGATTTAGATGCTGAACCCGAATTAAGAAGGAGCAAGCGGGCTAGAGTGGCAAAAGACTTTGGCCCGGACTTTGAAGTTCTCAATGTAGAGGAGGATCCTTCTACCCTCCAAGAAGCCTTAGCCTCAGTTGATTCAGATTTATGGCAAGAAGCCGTGAATGATGAAATGGACTCACTTGAGTCTAATCGAACTTGGCATCTGACTGAGTTGCCACCAGGATGCAGAACAATTGGCTGCAAATGGGTCCTAAAAAGAAAGCTAAAAGTTGATGGGACCGTTGATAAGTATAAAGCTCGTTTGGTAGCTAAAGGCTACAGACAAAGGGAGAATGTTGATTTCTTTGATACTTATTCACCTGTTACTAGAATAACTTCTATTAGAGTGCTAATGTCTCTTGCTTCTGTTTTTAATCTTGTAGTACATCAGATGGATGTAAAGACAGCATTCTTGAATGGTGAATTGGAAGAAGAAATCTACATGGATCAACCAGAGGGCTTTGTCATCCCAGGAAAAGAACATCTGGTATGTAAATTAGATAAGTCTCTTTATGGTCTCAAACAAGCACCTAAACAATGGCATGAAAAATTTGATAACTTAGTCATTTCACATGGTTTTAAGATAAATGGTAGTGACAAGTGCATATATGTAAAATTTGAGAATGACATTTGCACTATAATTTGTCTGTGTGTGGATGACTTGTTAATTTTTGGCTCGAATATTCACGCTGTGAATAATGTGAAGCTATTGTTAAATGCTGAGTTTGATATGAAAGATCTAGGAGAGGTGAATGTAATCCTTGGTATTAAGATTACTAGGACAGTAAATGGAGTTTCTTTGGATCAGTCTCATTAAATTGAGAAAATCCTAAAGAAATATGGTTACTTTGACTGTAAACCTGTTAGTACACCTTATGATCCCAGTGTAAAGTTATTTAAGAACACTGGTGAAGCCGTAAGGCAATCTGATTATGCGAGCGTCATTGGCAGCCTTCGGTATGCCACTGATTGCACTAGACCCGACATTGCCTATGTCGTGGGATTATTAGGCAGGTTTACTAGTTGTCCTGGTAATGAGCATTGACATGCTATTGAAAGGGTCATGAGATACCTTAAGAGGACCATGAACCTAGGATTACATTATGAGAGGTTTCCAGCTGTACTAGAAGGCTATAGTGATGCCGACTGGAACACCTTATCAGACGACTCTAAGGCTACTAGTGGATATATTTTCTCTATAGCCGGTGGAGCTGTATCTTGGAAGTCTAAGAAACAGACTATTTTAGCTCAGTCCACCATGGAGTCAGAGATGATAGCACTAGCTTCAGCTAGTGAAGAAGCAGGTTGGTTAAGAGACCTGCTAGGTGAGATTCCCTTGTGGGAAAAAACCATTACCTGCTGTCTTGATCCATTGTGATAGTACCGCGGCTATTGCAAAAGTTCAGAACCGTTACTACAACGGTAAGAGACGACAAATACGTCGTAAGCACAGCATTGTAAGAGAATATCTTTCTATTGGAGCTGTGAGAGTGGATCATGTACGCACGGAGAATAATTTGGCTGATCCTTTGACGAAAGGATTAGCTAGAGAGAAAGTCCATAATTCGTCTAAGAAAATGGGACTATTGCCGTTGAAATGAGTTACACATAATGGTAACCCAACCTATAGACTGGAGATCCCAAGAAATAGGTTCAATGGGTAATAACAAGTTATGGAGTGATATGAGTTGATTATGTTTAAATAAACATAAAATTCCTGAAGCGATCAAGGATGAGTTAATAGGAACTCTTAATGAAATCTATACTCCATTTAGAGTGGAGTACCTAGCTACAGGAGTACTCTTGATAGATTCACCTATGTGAATGTGGAAGTGAGGCCGCTTCCTATGAAATGTGTGGCAGCATTTCTAGAGCATTCACTATACTGGGATAGACGTGCATGGCCGTAATAGCACGGGTCTTTAACAACACCAAGAATAGGTCGTGTGAGGTACGTTGTCAGAGATAGGGTTCAAAACTTCGAGTTACCCTTGTTAAATCTGAATCGTATTGACTATGCAGAAGTTCAAGTTGAAAAACACTTCTGTGTATGCACAATCTATATGTGTAAGGATTCTGCTCGAAAATGTTTTCAAAAATTCAAGTGGGGGATTGTTGGAACAAGTGTGTTTTGGTGTAAATTTTGTGGAAAACAAAAAGTCCCACATTGGTGGGAAATAGAAGTTTGTCCTCCCTTATATTGGAGAATGTGGAGTATTTGGGTGTGGCCCTTGGGCTACCCACATTTTGTGGAGAGGGAGGACTTACCTACCAAGCCCACTTATCACACACGCGCGCCGAACCGAACCGAGCCGAGCCGGGCTGGGCTGGGTTGGGTCGAGTCGGGTTTATTAATTAAACTTAATTTTTGCTCAGTTTTTGAACAAGGCTTAATTACGTAATTAGTGCCTTGATTTTTGCTAAACGGTTTTGACTGGTTATCTCTCTAACGTTTATTTCCAGATTAATTAAACTTTGGCCGTTTTACTAGCTGTTTTGACTGGGTAAATTAACGTTTTAATTGACCGTTTTTGGCGTTAATCACGCTGGTGTTGGAACGGTTTTTGCTACCGTTATACCATTGTTTTGCCTATAAAACATCATGTTATGTTCACTGTTTTTAAATAACAAAAATCACAAAATTTTTCTAATCCCTTTTTTCTCTTACAAAATATTCGAGCAGTGTTCTTTATATTTTTTGGTGGTTAGTTGTCCACTGGTTCTGTGCAAATCCACTGGTATTTTCCTTGCTTAGACAGACTGTTTTATCCTGGGGAACATCCGGTTGTTGTACGAGCTGCTTGCACAAATTAAAGGGCAGTACCGTGAATCTTCTAAAGAGAGCGACATAGTCCGCGACTCAGTCTAATTCCCGGTAACTTTGTTCTGTTTTTATTGTTTACAGCAGTTCGGTTTGTAACAGTTCTTATGTCTGAAATAATTTTCCAACCATTGTTGATGTCGCTTAAATCTCCTATATTTATTACTCCCTTCGTTTTTTTTATTTGCATCACTTTGGAATGCACAGAGTTTTAGGAGAGTAATATAATATAGTGAGTGGGTGAATAAATTATTATAGTAAAAGTAAGATGAAGACAATGAAAGAGAAAGTATGTGAGAGAGGAAATATATTTTTATTATTTAAGTGGGGACCATAAAAAAGAGAGAAATGATAAAATAATTTGAGTGGGGTTTAAAGTAGAGAGAGAAATGATAAAATATAGTATAAAGTAACCAAATATAGAAGTGATTCATTTAAGAAAAAAAAAAACACCCATAAAAGAAAAGTAATGCTGATAAAAAAATAAAAAAATAAACAGAGGGATTAATTAAGATAATATGTCAGCCATTACTTATATCCCATGAATTTCTTATAGGAAAAATGGAAAAGAATAATCCCACTTTTGGCTTTTCTAAATCCCACTTTAGAATAATCTCAAAACAATCTCACCTTTTCACCTCATCTGCAAATAGTCCTTTGACCGGTTTGTCAAATTGGTAACCGGTTGAAAAGGGTAACATGCAAAGTGTCACATTTTAATTAGTCCTATTTTATTTAAAAAAAAAAAAAAAAAAAAAAAAAAAAAAAAAAAAAAAAAAAAAAACCATTCTACTTCCCGATCCCCACCTCCACATCAATTCAATCCCCCTTCCCTGCCGGCAGCCGAAGCACCGCCCCCCCCCCCCCCCCCCCCCCCAAATTCCTCGCCGAACAGCAAAGCTTCTTCCTTTCCCGTAATAGGGATGGTGAAGGTGGGTTTCGATTTTCGAAGTGGCCTGGAGTGAGGTTTCGGTCCTTTGCGTACGTGTTTCAAAATAGGTGGGGTTTAGTCTGGTGCGGTGGGTTTCGAACTATGGTGGGGTTTTACGGTCCGATGCAACGAGAGTGGGGTGAGGTTTTGGTTCGGCGGCGTGGGAATCGGTTGGGAAGGGATGAGATTTCGAGTGGGGATGAGGGGGGAGGTGGTTGTTGCTGCCCGCGTGAGGGTTTTGGGGTGGGATTCCGATTTGGTTTTGTTTAGTGGGGGTGGGTCTCCTCCAGTTCAGGGGGGTGGAATTCTGAGTTGGAGGTGTCGGGGTGGCGATTAGTTTGGTTCAGTGGAGGTCCGATGGGTTGGGAATCACGACATGGAGCCATGAGGTCCTGTAGGGTGGGGGCAAGTGGGGTTGCGATGTGGTGGTGATGAGGTGGATGGAGGAGTGGGTGGTGATCATGGAGGGTTGGTGGTGGTCATGGTGGGTTAGCCATGGAAGAAGACGGTGAGGTGGGAAGAGAGAGAATAAAAAATAAAATATATATATATAAAAAATAAAAATAAATTAACTTGTTTAATAGGTTTTAGGTAAAATAGCTTATTTGGAGAAGGCAGAGTTAAAAGGTGGGATTGTTTGTAGATTACTCAAAATTGGGATTATTTTGAACAGAAAAGCCAAATGTGAGATTATTCTTTTTCATTATTCCTTTCTTATATTTATAAATAACAATTTTCAGATTTTATATTTCAATCTTTTGAAAAATAAAAATAAAACCATTGAAGCGTAAATCCTGAATCTCAATTAGATGGAAATGGTTGCTTTTATTGTCGTTGTTTAGCGACATTTGACAATACAATTACTTAGATTCATTGGCTAAAATCTTGAATGCAACCACTTAGTGTGCAATATGGATGGTAATGCGGCTAAGATTATAAAATTGTTGTGGTTAGCCTTTTATTATAAAATTAGATGAAAGCCCGTGCGATGCATGGTTTTTTCATTCAAGATTTTTAATTATTTGAATTATTGTATTTAATAATTTCAGACAAAATTATAAAAGTTTAATATATTTTTTTTCTTACTATAATTTATAATGAATTTATTAAATATAAATAAATTGTAAATATGATATTTTTTCCATTATATAAAATCTTTAATGTGAAATGATACGTTTTTAATAATTTAAATCCTAAATCATTATTCATTGTTTTACCATATCTTTTATTTCGATAAAATCAACCTTGTCCACAACCAACCTACTACATCAATGAACCGTGAAATGTTAGCCAAAATGAAATTGATATAAATTAAATCTTTACATTTATATAAAATAAATCAGTATATTTACCAATAAATGAAAAATTGTTGCAATATAAAATCAAACACTACTAAAAATAGGCCGTTTTTTCGACGGAATTGTTCCGACAGTCTTAATTTCCGTCAAAAAATTCGAATTTTTCGACGGAATTTGGGTTTGTCATAAAATTCCGCCTGAAAATCCCTCGAAATTATTCCGACGGATTTTTTTTCCCTCGGGAATATACTGCTTCCGACGGAATATTCCATCGGAAAATTCTTTCCGACGGAATATTCCGTCGGAAGCTGTAAATTCCGAGGGAAATATTTCCGTCGGAACTAATAACAAAATAAAAATAAAAAAAGTCAATGCAGCTCAACACCCAGATTCAGAAATACGAAGAGAGAGAAAGAGGAAGATAAAGAGAAAGAGGAAGAGAGAGAAAGGTAGAATTCCGGTCGGCGAGTCTCTTTGTTCCGTCGACCACCACCTACGCCGCCGCCATTGGTAAGTGTAGTCAAAACCCTAACTATCACCATGTCAACAGCCACCACCGGGTTTCACCACAACCACCAGCCGTGAAGTCGTCGTCCCCTGCTGCTCCAACGCCGCGTCCGGTAAGTTTCTTTGCCATTTTCTTTTTTTTTCGTGAAACCCTAACCACCACCATGTCAACAGCCACCACCGGATTTCACCACAACCACCATCCGTGACTCCGCCGTCGCCTTGTGACTCCAACGCCGTCACTCGGTAAGTTTCTAAGCCATTTTTTTTTTCTTTGTAGTTAAACCTGACCTTAGCTCTTCCACCAGGACCACAACCAGCCTCCCGCCGATTTGCGACCAAAACCACCACCAGCCTGCCGTCATTCTGCAGCCCCAGTAAGTCTTCCCCCCCCCCTTTTTGTTTTTCATTTTTTTTATAAAAATTGACAGCATAAACAAGAATTAAGTTTTTAATTTGAATTCTTTGTAGGATTTGTAGAGTTACTTGGTTGATTGTCAATAACAAGTGCAGATCTACAGGTTAGAGACTATATAAACTCTAAAATTCTTAGTTTAGTTTCTACTTGGCATGTTAGTGACTAATTGTATTTAGATATATGTTAGTTTATTATTGTTTTTAGTGTAATGTATACAATTTGTTGTATTACATTTTAATATGTTGAAATATTTGAAATGGATGTGTTGTATTATGATATGTTAGTTTAGTTTAGTTTATTTAAGTTTAGTTTTTAATTGTTGTATTATAATATGTTAGTTTAGTTTGGTTTAGTTTAATATAATAATGTATGTTAGTTTAGTTTAGTTTAGTTTAATATAGTGTATGTTAGTTTATTTAGTTTAATATTTTTGTTTGATATAATGTTTTAATATAATATTTAATAATTGTGCTCATTTATTTGTTTAGTTTAGTTTAATTATGATACATATTTGTTTAGTATAATGCATGTGTCCTTTACTTTATATATTTTGTAAATGAATCATTTGCATAATCATTTGCCTAGATACCCGTTCAAGGCATACACATTAGGAGTATGTCTTGAATAGTCCCCGGTTGGGACTGTCCTTGTACGCTTATTCTCACTTAGGTGGTGAATGTATGCCTTGTTACTGATTCTAAGGAAAATTCTGCCTTTTCATTTCTCTACAATGTTCTCTAGGTACATATGTAGGTGTGTTTAATTGCCTACATCGTGTACTTGGAGAACTGTAGGGAAATGCTGGCGGATTTTCCATAGAATTGAAAACCTGGCTTACATTCACTAGTGAGATTAAACGTACAAGGATGGGTTAGGTTGGAGTGATAAGGACCCTTTGGAAGCATTTCAAATGTCATTTTCATTTCCATAACACTTTGATGGATAATGACTAGGAAATATGCTTTATGACTAATGTGATTATACATATGCGTGAGTTGTGTAGAAGTTGTAATCATGAAACGAACAGAACGTAGCTGGATGTATGAAAGGAAGGTTGAGCAAAGTATTAATCCAGAGTTCATGAAAGGGGTTGATGAATTCATTCAATACGTCAAAGATAATCCCAGAGTAGTAACCCGAATGAAGTTAGGTGTCCATGTGCTAAATGTAAGAACAAACGGCTTTGGGATCCAGAAACGGTTAAAATTCATCTATTTCGCACGGGTTTTATACCTAATTACTATGAGTGGATGTGTCACGGGGAAGGGTTTTCGAGAGTTCCTGAACAGCGGTCCAATGAATATCGTGAAATGGTTTTCGATGCTTTTGGTCATAGTCAGGATCAAGGGCATTCCGAGCAAGCTAGTGTTTCATCAGAGGAGGAGCCTAATGAACAAGCTAAGCATTTTTTGGATTTGTTGAAGGCTTCTGAAAGGCCATTATACGAAGTGAGTTCGTTGTCTGTGTTAGAGATGGCCACTAGAATCACTAGTCTAAAGTGCGAGTATAATCTGTCCCACAGATGTGTTGATGGGTTTATTTCTTTGCTCAGTGAAGCAATTCCTAACAACAACCATATGGCTGACACATTCTATGAGGTGAAGAAGATTGTGAAGGGCTTGGAACTGCCTCATGAAAGGATTCACGCATGCCCGAAAGGATGTATGTTGTTTTAGAAGGATGATGCTCAGTTGTCTGCATGTAGGGCATGTGGTAGCGACCGATACAAGCAGACTTCCAAGGGTAGCCTAGTGCCTTTGAACGTTTTGTTTTATTTCTCGATCACACCCACGTTGCAAAGGCTCTTTACAACCAAGAACATTTCGGAGGAAATGACATGGCATTCGAAAAATCCTCGAGTTCAAGGCATAATGGCACACCCTAATGATAGTGAAGCTTGGAAACACCTCGATAGTTGCTTTCCAGAGTTTGCCTCCGAGTCTCGTAATGTTCGGTTGGCTTGTGTACAGATGGTTTTGCTCCTCATGGCAAGTTTGGGGGACAATATTCTTGTTGGCCTGTCATTTTGACCCCTTACAACCTGCCTCCCTCAATGTGTATGAAAAGACAATTTATGTTCCTTTCGTTTCTCGTTCCTGGTCCTAAAAACCCTAAGGGCAACTTGGATGTGTACATGCAACCAAAGCCATCCATATATTAAGTATACAACATCTAATCATATGCCATCACATAAACAAATAATCGTTAAGTATCCTGAATAAATACAATTTAACTAATAATTACAAATATAAATTTAAACATAAGATTTTAAAAATTACCCAGACATTGATGACCTAAAACTAGCACAAAATTACTAACACAAAATTTGCTTGATAGGGTTTTGTATTGATACAAAATTTTATTTGTGTCGTATGATGTGTTAGATCTGCATGTAAAAAAACATTTAGTAAATAAAACATTAACATATAATCGTTGAGTATCCCAAATTAATACAATGTAAGTAATAATTAGAAATACTAATTTAAACATAGGATTTTAAAAATTAAGCTAAAAATTATCCGGCCATTGATGACCAAAAATAAACACAAAATTACTAACACCAAATTCGCTTGATGGGGTTTTTTTATTGATACGAAATTTTGTTTGTGTCGTATTATGTGTCAATTTATAATGGTAGGTATCACAAATTTTAATTTAATTATAATTAACGAACAATTTGTATTTCTTATCATAAATACTATCAAAATTTATCTTATAATGATAGGTATCAAACTTTATTATAAGCGTTTATCATTTAAATATTTTTTATTATATTTTTTTTGGATTTCTTATACTCGTAGTATTGAATTAATAAATATATCTTTTGCGATGCACAGTTTTTTCATCTAAGATTTTTAATTATTTGACTTATTGTATTTAATGATTTCAGACAAAATTAGAAAAGTTTAATATTTTTTTTTACTATAATTTATAATGAATTTATTAAATATAAATAAATTGTAAATATGATATTTTTTCCGTTTCATAAAATATTTAATGTAAAATGATAAATTTTAAATAATTTAAATCCTAAATCATTATTCATTGTTTTACCATATCTTTTGTTTCGATAGAATCACCAACCTCGTCCACAACCAACCTACTACATCAATGAACCGTGAAATGTTAGCCAAACTGAAATTGATATAAATTAAATCCTTACATTTATATAAAATAAATCAATATATTTACCAATAAATGAAAAATTATTGCGATATAAAATCAAATCTATGCATTGGAATTTTTTCATCCTCTCCAAAAATAACCAAAGTCGTCCACATATTAAGTATACAACATCTAATCGTATGCATTACATAAACAAATAATCGTTAAGTATCCTAAATAAATACAATGTAACTAATAATTACAAATATAAATTTAAACATAAGATTTTAAAAATTACCCGGAGATTGATGGCCTAAAACTTACACAAAATTACTAACACAAAATTCGCTTGATGGGGTTTTGTATTGATATGAAATTTTATTTTAATTTAATTACAAATATTAATTTAATTATAATTAACGAACAATTTGTATTTCTTATCATAAATACTATCAAAAATTTATCTCATAATGATAAGTATCAAACTTTATTATAAGCGTTTATCATTTAAATATTTTTTCGTATATTTTTTTGGATTTCTTATACTCGTAGTATTGAATTAATAAATTTATCTTTTCCTATATTTTTACTTTATTTTTTTCATTAAAATAATTTAATTCGTAGATTATAATCTACGTGGCATTAAAATTTTAGATATATCAAATCTAATTCGTTACTTTTATCTAGGTGGCGACATGATTTAAAATTACAAACATAAAATTCGCTTGATGGGGTTTTTTATTGATACGAAATTTTGTTTGTGTTGTATGATGTGTCAATTTATAATGGTAGGTATCACAAATTTTAATTTAATTATAATTAACGAACAATTTGTATTTTTTATCATAAATACTATCAAAATTTATCTTATAATGATAGGTATCAAACTTTATTTCATTGAAATATTTTTTAGAATATTTTTTTTGGATTTCTTATACTCATAGTATTGAATTAATAAATTTATCTTTTCCTATATTTTTACTTTATTTTTTTTCATCAAAGTAATTTAATTCGTGAATTATAATCTACGTGGCATTAAAATTTTAGATATATCAAATCTAATTCGTTAATTTTATCTAGGTGGCGACATAATTTTTTAATTCAAAAATAAAATACAAATCTTTCTTCTTATTGGTCAAAATAAGTATATTTCTTACGTGGCGCTCCGAATGCTCTCCAAAAATGCCTACTTTATTTATATATATATTAGATTTAATGAAGTTTTATATATAATAGTGGTGAAAAAGAAATTCAAAAGCAACTTGAATTTTAATGGAGGACAAGTATACGGGATGAAGAATAAACCAATATTTTAGAAAATAAGAATAAAACACCAAAATAAACTTCAATGTAGGACACAAAAATGGGGGGATGAATAGAAATACACAAGTTCTTTACATGATTAATCTATTTTTTTGGAATAATAAAACTTGGAAAATATTAAAATTAGTAACTTAGGAATAACAAAATAAAAAAATAAATAAAAAAAGGAAAATGTGATTCATAGCCCTAGTATGTATAAGAAGATAAAAGAGGAAAATATTAATGAAATATATTCATTAGCTACATTGATTTACGCGTGAATTTATCATGCATTTTTAAACTAATGCTTGTTTGTAGCTCTACGGGCTACATAATGCTTATTTGTAGCTCTAAGGAGTACATATAGCATTACCCTAAAATAAAACCCAAGAACAAAGTGTAATGGTAAACTAGACAAAGTTGACATGGAGAATGAGTTGAGTATTGCTGAAAATAAAAATATAATTTTACAAAAAAGCCCCAAGTCTACCTTCAAAGCTTCTTCAATGGAGAATGATGATAGCAAAATAAAAATGAGAAAGATGAATGTAGACATCAACTTTTAGTCCCTTGTCCCGACCGGAAGTGCTATGACGATAAATAATTTCATCTTTGTGCTGGATTGGAGTAACGAATGCTAATGGACTACTGATTGAAGTCTAAACACATAAACTAACTAGCATGGCCTAAACTAAATGAACTAAAGCTCAGTAATACTAAGCCCGATCATAAATTGGGCCTAATCCAAAAATTAAACCTAATTTCGGACGAATTTAAAGCTTCTAGGTTAAAATCTAGGGCTGCAGCAGGAAAATCCATGTGCAACTCAGGAAGTCGCGCTCGGCATCCAAGCGCAGCATGCTAGCGCAACTGTTAGTTTTGCGCTTGCGAAGATTCATAATTTCAAAAAGATACCGTATCAAATCTTACCATATAGCCACGCGCAAGACTAGAAGTCACACTGCCCTAAGTAGCACAACTCTTCTACTTGTGCGCAGAAGCCACGCGCAACTTCTAGAATTGCGAGTGCCACCTGCAGCGGCATAATCTCCGAAACCCTAATCTCAACCATTCCATATAAACAAAGGTGTTGGGTTTCGTAGTGTCCGACACTACGCAGAATAAAACCCTCCCAAAATCCGCACATAAATTAAAGTAACTAAATATGCATATTAATTAACAATCACATAATTAATTAACAAAAGAGAGAAAGAAGAAAAGACGATCATACCATTGATGCGTGCTTCGCTCTTTCTTAGAGCTCGTACTTGAAAGCGTCAAGCTTCGCAAATGCGCAAGCCTCCAACGGCTCTCACCCTTGAGACCCGACCCAAACGGCTCCTACCCCTTAGTCGGGGCTAGACCAAAAGTACTTAGAGTATTAGAACGAAAGTGTTCTCGCTTGTGGAGATCCTTTCAAGTTCACAACTCAAGTTCCCTTTCCTAATGCCAAATGATTGGTATTTATAGGGAAGGAGCACTTGAATTCCTATCTCCAATCAATGTGGGAGAGTTGGTAAACAGGCATTTATTCAATCTAAAATAATTCTAAAATCAAATTAAAATTCAAATGAATCAAGAAACAACAAGTGTCAAGTGGAGAGCAAGGGGTTAGGTGAGGACCACAAGGGGGGACCACCCTCCCCTTGCTCCCCAAGTAAACCACACAAACTGGCTCCCACACGCGCCCTATCGCAACCCCCCATCTGGCTCCCAGCCTTGGGCTCCAAGGCGCGCCATGCTGGCGGCCTGGTGCTCAGCTAGGCCTGCAAGCTAGGCGTTGTGCTTGCGTGTAGCCCAGCCATGCTGGCCTTGCGATACGCGCAAGGCATGCTCGGCCATGCTAGGCATGCTAAGCTTGCGGCCGAGCCTTGCCTTGCGGCAGTGGCCTTGGCTAACTATATTGCCATAGGCCCTCAGAATGATAAGAGGCTAGGGGTATATTTGTAACTTGTTGTTTGCTTGATTTCTCGTCTCGTAGATTCCTAAATTCGACTTGATTTACGACGCTCGGTTTCCGACGCTCTAAGCTCGGAATCCGACGTCTATGTTCGTAATACTTTAATGACTCATTTAATCCTTCGGATTAATTCGTTGTTTCAGTTCGGTTACTCGATTGGGTGTGACCCGAAGGGTTTAGTCAAGATTAAGCTGTAATATTAATTATGCATTAATATTACTGATCGAAAGCGGCCTCTAGTTAGGCATTCCGATCACTTGACCTCACTGAATAATTAGCTTTCTAATAATACTAAACCTCTATCGGAATAATACACTTGTTCGAAGGACACCATTCCTTTCAATCTCCCACTTGTCCTTCCAGACAAGTGCGCTGTTAGTGTCTAGCCTATTTCTTATGTCACTTAATGTCTCTTCTTGAACTATACGTTAAGATTCTTCGTCATCCTTATTGCATCCTAAAGTGTTTCTCGATTTCCGAGTTCGACTTCCAATAAACAATGATTTTTAAAATCCATCTGAGCCCGGCCATGCATTTTCACAGTCTCGCTCTTCAAGAGTCCTTGTAAACAACAAAGACATGTTCCCTATTATTAATAGGGGGACATTCCCAGTCTTGCATTGTTAGCTTCCCTAACTAAGAGGACCTAGCCGCCCGAGTGTTGCCGTTATAATCCCCTTGTACGGCAGACGTTTGACAACATCAAAACGGACCAGTACTCAAACAAGAGAACTTACAATACCCATGGTCGAGGAAAGAGGTTCCGTTTGCTATAATGATAAATATACTTATGACGATTTTAAATCTCTTAAAGTATTCTCATAGGTCAATCCGGTATATTTCCAAACAAATACCCATGAAAATGATTTATGACAATCATGTCCTTGTAGCACACGAAACAGTGCTATAAATCATACTACACACTAATCTCAAGTGGTCATTAGTCGCCCAACATTTAAATGACCTTGATCAGGGATAATTTTCGATTAAAATATTCAATGTTCACTTAATAGGTGTTTCTTAATCCAAGACATTGTCTTGATACCCTATTTTGAATATTCTTAAAATCAAATGGACTCATTATTTAATTCTAAACCACAATTAAATAGAAATGGAGTGATAATAATTTGTAGAAAATTAAATTACTCCAAAAACGAATGGTTCAACATAGTGTTTTACATTAAAATCCTTAAAATTAATTAAAACACATAAACAGGGAAATAAAAGCCAATCTCCAACGTGCTTGATTCCCATTGCCTCAACGTGCTTGTTGTGTTTCACTTGAGGCAAAGGTTTAGCTAGTGGATTGGCTACATTGTCATTTGTTCCAATTTTACAAATTTTGATTTCACCCTCGAACTTCTATTCCCTTATCATGTGAAATCGTCTCTTGACATGTTTGACCTTCTGGTGCTCCCTTGGCTCCCTGGCCTGAGCAATAGCTCCATTGTTATCACAATAGAGATTTATCAGACCCTTGATTGAGGGTACAACATCAAGTTCACCAACGAACTTACGAATGCAAACTGCCTCCATAGCTGCTTCTAAAGCTGCTAAGTATTCGGCTTCAGTTGTAGAATTTGCAGTTGTGCTTTACTTAGCACTCTTCCAACTAAACGCTCCTCCATTTAGATAGAATATGCACCCTGATTGCGACTTGAAGTCGTCTCTGTCAGTCTGGAAGCTTGCGTCGGTGTAACCTTCAACAACCAAATCATTACTCCCACCATAGACCAGAAATTTATCCTTGTTCCTTTTCGAGTACTTTAGGATATTCTTGGCCTCAGTTCAATGCGCCTCTCATGGGTCTGATTGGTATCGGCTCGTAGCACTCAAGGCATACGATACATCTAGCTTAGTACATATCATGGCATACATGATCGATCCAATAAGCGAAGCATATGGAATCTGATTCATCCTCTCACGCTCATCAGGTGTCTGTGGACACTGCTTCTTGCTGAGAGTTATACCATGTGACATAAGTAGGTGCCCTCTCTTGGCCTTCTGCATGTTGAATCGTGCCAGTACCTTATCGATGTAAGTACTTTAACTCAATCCAATCATCTTCTTAGATCTATCCCTATAGATCTTGATGCCCAATATGTACTGTGCCTCTCCAAGTCCTTCATTGAAAAACACTTTCCAAGCCATGCCTTTACAGACTCTAACATTGGAATGTTGTTTCCAACAAGCAATATGTCGTCTACATATAAGACTAGGAATGCGATGTCACTCCCACTGACCTTCTTGTAAACACAAGACTCATCTGGATTCTTGATAAAACCAAACTTACTAAAGCCTTTATCGAATCGCAGATTCTAACTTCTGTTTGCCTGCTTTAATCCATAAATAGACTTCTTAAGCTTGCATACCTTCCCAGCATTGCTTGGATCAACAAAACCTTCCGGCTGTGTCATGCACACAGTTTATTCTAAAATTCCATTTAGGAAGGCGGTTTTGACGTCCATCTTCCATATTTGGTAGTCGTAATATGCAACAATGGCTAGGATAATCCGGACGGACTTAAGCATTGCGACGGGTGAATATGTTTCATCATAATCAACGCTGTGAATTTGCCTGTAACCTTTTGCCACCAATATAGCTTTTTTATACATATACATTTCCATCTTTGTCGGTTTTCAACATGAAAATCAATTTGCAACCGATAGGTGTGTAGTCTTCGGGAAATCAACCAAGTCCTATACTTGATTTTCAAACATAGAGTCCATCTCGGATTTCCTGGCCTCTTGCCATTTTGCAGAGTCGGGGCTCGTCATAGCTTGTTTGTATGTTGTTGGCTCATCTCCATCCACAACTAGGATGTCTTGATCCTTGGTTAAGATAACAACGAGATATCTATCTGGTTGAGATCTTGGCCGTTGCAACCTACGCAGGGTAATAGGTTGAGCATTTGCATTGTCGGTTTGACTTTGCACAATGTCGGTTTGACTCTTACCAATGTCAACAGCTGCTTCTAAAGCACTTTGATTGTCAGTTTTGTCAGTTTAACTTTGTTGCTCGTCCTCTCAAACTTTATCGAGTTCGATTTTCCTCCCACTTATCATTTTGGAAAGGTGCTCCTTCTCCAAAAAGACATTATCACGAGCAAAAAACACTTTGTTTCTCAGATTTGTTGTAGAAGTAATACCCCTTAGTTTCTTTTAGGTATCCTACAAAGAAGCACTTGTCTGATTTTAGGTGAAGTTTGTCAAAACTTAATTTCTTTGACATATGCTTCGCAACCCCAATCTTAAGAAAAGACAACCTTGGAGGTTTCTTCGTCCATAATTCATATCGAGTCTTTTTGACATCTTTTGACGAAGCTCGGTTCAGTGTTAGTGCCGCGGTTAGAAGTGCGTGTCCCAGAAAGAGATAGGAAGATCGCTAAGACCCATCATTGATCGGACCATGTCTGATAAGGTTCGATTTCTCCTCTCGGACACTTCATTCATTGTGGAGTTCCGGGAGGTGTCAACTCTAAGAGAATACCATGTTTTTTTCAGATAATCGTCGAATTCATGCCTCAAATACTCGCCACCTCGATCCGATCGAAGAGCTTTGATTTTCTTGCTATGCTGATTTTCCACTTCACTAAAAAATTCTTTGAATTTCTAAAATGATTAAGATTTGTTTGACATAAGGTAGACATATCCATATCTACTATAGTTGTCCGTGAAAGTGATAAAATAGCGATAACCATTCATTGCAGGTGTACTCATTGGTCCACATACATCTATGTGTATTAGGCCCAATAAGTTACCAGCCTTTTCTCCTAACTAGGAGAATTGTTGCTTTATATTCTTGTCTAATAAGCATCCTTCGTAATTTTCAAATGACTCTAAGTCGAATGAGTCAAGAATACCATCTTGTAGAAGTTTCTTTAATGCGTTTGATGTTAATGTGGCCAAGACGACAATGCCACAAGTATGTCTGATTCGATTCAACGGTTCTTAGCTCTCTTGGTGGTATCATTAACATTATAAACTTGTTTGTCTACAAAAAGCACATAAAGACCATTTTTTGAATGTGCTATACCATATAAAACATTATCAAGATAAAACGAACATCCATTGTTCTTTTATTCGGAATTCAAAACCTTTGGCATCCAACGCTGAAATTGAAATAATGTTTTTGGTAACTCTTGGAACATGATAACAATTTTCAAGTTCTAAAACAAGCCTAGAGGGCAAAGACAAACTGAGAGTTCCAACGGATACGGTTGACATCTTGTCTCCATTGCCAACCGAAGTTCGACCTCTCCCTTCTCTAGGCTTCTACTTATCCTTAGTCCCTGAGCATTGTAACAAAGGTGTGAGCCACATCCGTATCTAATACCCATGATGTTCTGCTAGCGAAGTTTAAGGCTATAACAAAAATACTTGATCCAGAAGCAACGATGACGTTCTTCTTATCTTCCTTGAATTTGAGGCAATCCCGCTTCCAATGTCCTTTCTTCTTGCAATAGAAACATTCGGAATCAGATTGAGAAGAGGCTACCTTCTTGACCTTGTTGCCCTTGGTAGCTTTTGACTTAGGCGGAAAAGTCTTCTTACCCTTCCTTGAAAGCCTTTCTTCTTGCCCGAGTGCTTGAATGGCTTGCCCTTCTTGACCATAAGCATGTCATGCTTCCCTTCATCCTTGAGCGTTTGCTCGGCTTGCTTCAACATCCACGGAGCTTGGTGAGGGTTTTCTCCATAATGTTCATATTATAGTTCATCTTGAACTGATCATAGCCTTTGTGCAGTGAATGGGGAATAATGTCATTGCCATCTCGGTCGAAATACCAAGCGTCAAGCCTTTTCCATGTTTTTCAAATAATCCGATCATTTTATGTACATGTGGGTTGACTGGCTCTCTTTTCTTGAGCTTGCTCTCAAGGATCTGCCTGTGGGTTTTCGAACCTCTCAGTTCGAGCCTACTCTTGGAACATGTTCTGAAGTTCAGAAATGATCTCAAAAGTTGTCTCCTTCTCAAAGAAAGTCTTTTTGGAGGTCTGGAGACATCGTGGCCAACATGATGCACTTGACATCCTGATTGGCAGTTTGGTCAATCGGTTTAGGGCAGCCTGAGTGACCTCCTCATTGGGAGCGTCGGGCATTTCCTCATCAAGGACGTATTCCTTTTGCTCTTGCCTGAGAACTATATGCATGTTCCTTTGCCAATCAAGAAAATTTGGCCCACTCAATTTCTCATTATCGAGAATTAAGCGTAACGAAAATTGGTTGTTTGAGTTATTCGCAGACATGTTTCTACAATTGATAGAATTTGAAATGAAAAACCATTCATAAAACCAATAAGTTTGAAATTTAAAGCATACATGAAAGTTTTCAATCTTATTGAGTGTTTTAATCCACATATTAAATTTGTCCCTTTTAGGCAAGAATAAAACGATTCCAAGATCCCAAAAGTCAAAAAGTGATTAAGCATGATTTGGCTTGTCTTAACACTTAATATTTTAAGGTAAGCAATCTAATTGCTAATAGCTCTAAGCTATTCTTGGTTTCGATAAAATGTCGCATTCTAATGCTTTCATGACGTTTATCTCCATTGCCACGACATCTAAGGACTCCTTACTGATATTGTTGAGTTTAACCAAAATCAACTTGTATACCTAGTATACCTTACGTTGCTATGGAGATAGTGATGCCCTTGCTTTGCATAGCCATCACTATTCACATTAGTTCGGTAAGTCTTGGAATGGCAAATTTGCCTCAAATTTATAGGGACCTTGGGTTTCTATGTTGGTTGATTTAAGTGAACTTAATTAATCATCGCAACATTTGAAATCCTAAACATGCATCTAACATATCATTCATATATAAGCATAATTATATATAGAAAATAAGTAAAAGATGCATTTGGCAACTAGCATGACCCCTTGAGTCTTCAAGTCTTCAAGGGTCTTCATCACATCATCTTGGCCTCATCTTCTAAGAATCGCCATCTTCGAGACATCGCCATTAATAATGCAACTACTAGTAATTATGACTAGGACTAATCTAAATATGAAGGTACAAAAATATGCAACGGTTCGTAGACCGGTATTTAGATTTACAAAGATACATAACGGATTGTAGTCCGTATTTATTATCCTAATCGGGCCCCACTAGTTGCCATTTTCATAAAACCTGCGATAGAATATTCATTCCATTCATCCATTCACTATATGTGAATGACCCATGCACTTTACAACGTAAAACAAGTAACAATACAAAATACGCGCAAACTAGTAACTAACTTAGGTGGTTAATCCAATTAACGCGCCTAATTAAAAACTAGTCAAAGTTGTTAACCGATTATGTGATTAAACACAATAAAATTAGCTCAAGTAATTAATGAAGCTCTCACTAAATTCTGCATCCCACTTAATTAATCCAATTAATTAAGCCAGTTAACCCAAATTTTGCCAAATTATTTTGCAATTGCCTAAAAAACCGAGGTCTAGCCTCGTTAAAATACAATAATAAAATAATTAAATAAATAATTAAAACGACAAAAATCGCAAAACACATAGCCCAACAATGTCCAAGTGCCTAGAACCAAGCTTGGTGTGCCTTGTGTGGCTGCGGCTCGCACAACCGCTTGGTGCCCCAAGCACGTGGGAGTGGGTTACGATGTCGCTTGCGCGTTACACCGACCACATTAGCGCACTTGTACGCACATAAGTCACGGCCTCAAAGGCCTTAGCTCCACGAATTTGTGCTGGTCGTAGCCACACATCGCAGCCCACACACTGCATCACACTACACTAAGCAGCGCACCATGCCGCACCAAGCAACGCACCATGCTCGCATACACGCATACAATAATTCAATGAGCGCGGCTCTGATACCGTTGTTGGGTTTCGTAGTGTCCGACACTACGCGGAATGAACCCCTCCCAAAATCCGCATACAAATTAAAGTAACTAAACATGCATATTAATTAACAATCACATAATTAATTAACAAAAGAGAGAAAGAAGAAAAGACGATCATACCCTTGATGCGTGCTTCACCCTTCTTAGAGCTCGTACTTGAAAGCGTAGAGCTCGCAAATGCGCAAGCCTCCAACGGCTCTCACCCTCAAGACCCGACCCGAACAACCCCTACCCCGAAGCTTAGTCGGGGCTAGGCCAAAAGTACTTAGAGTATTAGAACAGAAGTGTTCTCGATTGTGGAGATCCTTTCAAATTCACAACTAAAGTGCCCTTTCCCAATGCCAAATGAATGGTATTTATAGGGAAAGGAGCCCTTGAATTCCAATCTCCCATAAATGTACGAGAGTTGGTAAAAAGGTATTTATTCAATTTAATTTAATTCTAAAATCAAATTAAAATGCAAATGAGTCAAGAAACAACAAGTGTCAAGTGGAGAGAAAGGGGTTAGGTGAGGACCACAAGCGGGGACTACCCTTCCCTTGCTCCCTAAGAAAATCACACAAACTGGCTCCCACACGCGCCCTATCGCAGCCCCCACCTGGCTCCCAGCCTTGGGCACCAAGGCGCGCCATACTATTGGCCTGGTGCTCAGCTGGGCCTGCCAGCGAAGCGTTGTGCTTGCGCCCAGCCCAGCTCGCAAGCTACGCACGCATGCGAGCTGCTGTTGTGCTTGTTTGCGAGCTTTTGTCTGCGAGGCGCTAGCATGCTAGCACGCCTAGCGCGCAAGCGATACTGGCCAAGCCGCACCAGCCAGCTAGCCAGCGCTGCTAGCTTGCGATGCTAGCATGCATGCGCTGCTATTGCTAGCGAGCTCGCACACTCGCTATGACCATGTGCGAGGCCTAGCGAGCACTTGCGTGCTGGCCTTGCGATGGTGCAACTGGGCCTGCCAGCTTAGCATGTTGTGCTTGTTTGCGAGCTTTTGTCTGCGAGGCACTAGCATGCTAGCACGCCTAGCGCGCAAGCGATACTGCCAAGCCGCACCAGCCAGCTAGCCAGCGCTGCTAGCTTGCGATGCTAGCATGCATGCGCTGCTATTGCTAGCGAGCTCGCACACTCGCTATGACCATGTGCGAGGCCTAGCGAGCACTTGCGTGCTGGCCTTGCGATGGTGCAACTGGTGCTGCTAGCTTGCCTAGCATATGCGGTCAGCCATGCTGGCCTTGCAATGCGCGCAAGGCATCCTCGGTCAGCATGCTCGGCCTTGCTAGGCATGCTAAGCTTGCGGCCAAGCCTTGCCTTGCGGTAGGGCCTTTTCTAGCTATATCACCCTAGGCCCTCGGAATGCTCGGGGCATTCCAAGGCTAAGGGTATATTTGTAACTTCTTGTTTGCTTGATTTCTTGTCTCGTCGATTCCTAAATTCGACTCAACTTACGACGCTCGGTTTCCAACGCTCTAAGCTCGGAATTCGACGTCTATGTTTGTAATACTCTATGACTCATTAAATCCTTAGGATTAATTCGTCGTTTCGGTTCGGTTACTCGATTGGGTGTGACCCGAAGGGTTCAGTCAAGATTAAGTTGTAATATTAATAATGCATTAATATTACCGATCGGAAGTGTCCTCCAACTAGGCATTCTGATCACTTGACCTCACTGAATAATTAGCTTTCTAATAATTCCGAACCCTCTATCGGAATAATACAATTGTTCGAAGGACACCATTCCTTTGAAATATAGCCAGAAAGTCAACAGTTCACTTTGTGAATTTGAGCAATAATAAAACCCTCTTTTTTAAACACTCACCCTTTTATTACTTTGTTCTTAAGGTGGAGGATCCCGAATAAGAAGGTATCCGTTTACATTCTAAACGAAGATCTTGCATGGAAAAGTGGTAATTCTCGAGCACTTAGATAAATCACTTTTCTTTTCTTGTCTTAAATCACCTAATTCGACTGATTAGTGTTGCTTGATCACATTAAAATAAACCTTTAATTAATTAATTCGACATAGTATTCTTTCGTTAAAAAAGACTGGAATTAGATTAAATAATTGATTGTTTTATCACATAAGCAAGATCTTGTTTATTTTTGTCCTTTCACAAATTTGAGTTATATAAGAATAACAACATTCGTTGTAATATAATCCTTTTGTGATTGACGCGTGTAAATAAAATCAACTAACTTAGTTTAGGTATCACATTGCATATATTGTTTGGTGATGGAATTTTGAAAGAGGAAAAACTAGTAGACGCCGCACTAGAGCTAGGATGGCGATTACCCTCAAAGGGAACGTTATCTTAGTACCCTCGCTCCCGAACTCATTTTTGGTATTTGTAGACCAATTTGGGCATGGGTAAACTTATGATTCGTGCTAAATATCCTACAGACACCTAAAAATGTCTCCCCAAAACCAAACCCGATGATGAACAACCTTTCATCGCCATTGTTGGTCGGGTTGAGTATTCAATCTTAAGATTGCTTAAAATCTATATTTAGTCAAACATATTCAGTCCAAAGATAAGTCTAAGCATTTAGTCAAACTCAGTCCAACTCACATTTCACCCTAAACCATTTTAATTCATTTTGTTTTATTTATTAATTAAGCCCGATTAGTAAAAAAAAAACCCTAAGCCTGAAATAAGTCCGTAACTTTGAAACGGCGCCTAATTTATCACGTGCTTAATGCAAATTTCAAGATAAAAATAAACCTAGATGATTTTCCAGAAAACGAAAATGCCGCGACACAACAATTTCTGCCACGCCACGGCAACATTTCCCGCGTCACGTCAATTTTTAGGCTTAATTTCTTTAAAGCGCTTCAATTCTAGGGTTCTGTGCTTCACCCCTCATATTTTTTCTTTAAATACGAAGCTAACTTCAGTTTTTAGTCACCAAACAATTCCCTCTTTCTCTCTTATACACCAAATCATTCTCTCTTTCTCTCTTATGCTCTAGCCTAAACACTAGCCTTCCCTATTCTTTCACCATACATCCTTTAAGAACTCCCTGGAGTCCATAAAACACCTAAAGTTCCATACTAAAACAAAGGCGTGAAAGGTAGCTTAGAGGCAATTGAGGGTTTGGACCAAATAAACTCTACTTTTATTTAAATTAATTTCAATTTGATTTATTATTCTTTGAAGTTACTAACAATTTATTCATGATGTAGCTATTTAAAGAAGCACGGAACATGATTAATTAATCACTTAATTACTCTTATTCTTATTGCTAGTTTCATGATTAGGGTTATTATTATGATTTGATTTGACTCACGATATTATGGTTGAATTGCTTCCAATGTTAATGATGATTTTATTATATTTATGATCACCATATTGCATGTTAAAGGGAATATGTAATTGAACATAACGACTAATAAGATAATTTGGACAATCGGTTTAGGTTCCTTTTTAATCTTGTTGCTTAATCAAGTGATCACGATATTTAGAATTATATGTTACATAACATTCAACCAATTTAGCCTAATAATAGTTTGGAGCAAAGTGAATCTTTGTCTGCATGCCTTTGAGATCGCAGGAATACTTTTCACAATCAGAATCGAGTAGAGGCCAATATGGGCGAATGTGACTCTATGATTCACTTCATACCATCATCCCCGATCCTCCTTTCGTGGTTCCGAACCATATGGAGTTAGTAATCTCATGGATTATGAATGGGGTGTAACCTTGACGGGTCAATCGTTGTTGTCTATCGTTGTCCCTTTATCGTGGTTATCTTATATCATCCGTGAACGGTTTACAAGTTTGTTAAAAACTTGTTGGAGGGTCCCTACTTTGCTTTGTCCCTAATCGTGTCCCTAATCGTATATGTCAATTTCCACTTTCTATGAGTGCCAAGCATATTCACAACATGCTTAACGTAGGCGCGCTTCGAATGACGCCTACAATTTGGCGACTCCAGTGGGGAGGATTCTTGGTTACTTATCAATTTGAATGATCGCTATTTAATTGAGATGATTGGATGCGACTTGAAAGATTCTTGAATCGTATTCCTGTGATTAATTTGGCATTTTTTGCATAAGCATTGACATTTTAACATTGTATTTAGGTTCGCTACGTAGGAAAAATTGAATAACCTGATCGGGATCGAAACAACAAAGGCACAAATTAAATTTCTTGTCTACTGCGCAACGGCAGAACTGCCGTGGCGCGGCAAAGTTTGCTCCGTAATGCGGCAATCTTTACCGTGACACGGCAATTTCTGCCGTGGTGTGGCAGTCCTGAAATTTTTTCAGTGGTTCTGTTTTTTTCTCGTTGTTAGCTTCCTTCGATTCTTCTAAAAAACCGCATGTGTTCTACATACGTTTTAGCCCCGGGGGATTTAAGCTCTCATCCCGAAAACGTTCATGACAATAAGGGTTCATCCGAGTTATTAAATCCACCCAAACCATAGAGTCGAGTTTTATTTAATCACGAACTTGCGGAGCCGCCCGTTGGCATACACCCTCAAGGGAGGCTGCCTTGTTAACGCGTCCAAACTCTTAACCATGGTACCTTTTTGACACCAAAAATCTTGACCATAGTGGAACGTAAAACTTGACCTTAGGTTGCAAACTTTTCATTGCATCATTGTGACTACGTGCTCTACGTGTGCATCCTTGATTGTTTTAATCCTGACCTTAATGATCATTCTTTGTCTATGGTGGTTTATTTTACGACTAACTAATGCTAATGGACCGTAATCACTAGTAATTAGCGCAAACACTAAAATAAAAAACTGGAAAAAACGCACAAAAAGAACCTGGAAGTGATTACCGTGCCACGACAGAAATGCCGCGTCACGGCAATCAGTGTCGTGTCACGGCAACTTGTACCGCACCACGGTATAGTTTGGCGTGTCACGAAAAATGTTACCGTGCAATGGTAATCAGGTTTAGTCCAGTCAGTCCCTATTTTGGTCTTCTGTGCTTTTTTGGTCCACGCGTCAGTCGTTTTGATACTGTTTACATGTCTAGCAATGCGATCATAACACGAGTTTAACATCACCTAATCACTCACGAGTTAAATATATTCCACACACTTTCCTTATTTTTCGACTAGAGTCGTGCACCATGTCGTTTATGATCGTATACTAGGTTCATGCATGTGTCTCCCTTTTCCGTCATAAAAATGAGTGGAGTTTTTCTCACTTGTCTTCAAATGTCTATATTTCCCTCTTCCTTCTCTATTTTGAGCAATAAGTCAAACCATTAAGTGAGTTTGCTTTATATTGCAGCACTTGGTCAAGAAGCAAGGGTAGATTGGTGCAGTTCGAGTCACTACCACAACAACCTCTTAGACCTAAGAGGCGTTCAAAGAAAACTTCACCATCTCCACATCAACTATCACCTTCACACTACTTTCAATTCATTCTAATGGCCACCAAAGAAGATTGAGGGCATTCACAAGTCCATCGAGGCACTTTCTACCATGATGCAAACCCTTACCACCAAGGTCAATACCATGGAACAAACCAAAGTCACCGTTGCTACAGTTGACAAGATATAAGAATAAGCGAGAAAAATTTCTAAAGAGTTCACCTACATAGAACAACCTTCCACTCCTTTGGCTGTGAAGGATAAGCTCCTTGAAAAGTTCTCCACTTCTAACATACCCAAGTTCAAACCTACTGACAATCCAATATTCCATTTGAAGTCCTTCTCTGCAACCATGGCTCTCAAGGGTTTGGACGTAGCACTCTTCTCTACAGTGTTCCCTCTCTCCTTGGAGCATGCTTGCCAACAATGGTTTTATTCCCTAGATGCCAAGCACACTGCAACTAGGCAAGATGTCACTGAAAGTTTTATGAATCGTTACAAGTAATGTAACATTCAAACTAGAACTTCTGAACGTGAACTCTCCATTCTCAAACAGAAAGAGAATGAAGGCTTCACCGCTTATCTGAACAGGCGGA